>NC_140946.1:61626147-61656147 GCF_014529385.1 Adiantum capillus-veneris | reverse complement strand
AAATAGTGGGAAGCTTAGCTAGGACTTGCTTCACCTCAGTAAACTGCTGCTCATTCTCTTCACTCCATGAGAAAACATCCCTCTGGGTGAGTTGTTGTAGGGGAAGGACCACTTGAGATAGCAGGTGAATGAACCTGCTTAAGTATCTTACCTTTTGAAGGAAAGAAACTAGCTGCTTGGCGGTGGTGGGTGGTGATAAATATACGAGAGCTTGAATCTTTCTAGGGTCAGCCTCGATTCCTTTTGTTGAAATTACATGACCAAGGAGAGTGACTTTGCTCTCACCAATGTGACACTTGTCCACGTTGAGTTGGCCACCCAAGGTTTGCAGCTTGGTTAATCCATCATATACTTTTCTTAAATGAAGGGCTCATGAGCTATAGATGCAAAAATCATCTATGAAAACCCGTATTGATGTTCCAAAGTAGGGTTGGAAAACAAAAGTCACATAGCGTTGAAATGTGGCTGGGGCGTTAGTAAGGCCAAACGGCATCACTCTGTAGGCAAAACATCCCCAAGGTGTGATGAAGGTTGTCTTCTTCTGATCCTCCTCCGCAATGCTAATATGGAAGTATCCTGAGTATCCATCGCATACTGTGTAGCATTCGTGACCTGCCACCTAATTGACTATTTCATCCTGGAATGGGAGGGGAAAGTGGTCTCTCTTCGTGGCTGCATTGAGAGGTTTATAATCCACACAGACTCTCCACTTACCATTTTTTTTTGGTGTGACTACTACTGGGGAGACCCATTCTGAGTCTTCGACCGGGTAGATGAAACCTGCTTGTAGCAAACTTCTCACTTCTTTAAGCAATGCCTCTTGTTGGATTACTCCAAGTTTTCTGAGCTTTTGTAATACGGGTTTACTGCCTTCCTTGAGCTTTATGTGGTGTTGCACTACTGTAATTCCTGTGATCTTATCATAGCCATCAATGAACAGAGTAGTGAAGTTACCTAACATGGAGACGTACTCCTTCCTTTCTTCATTGGTTAACTCATTTGAGAGCATTTTTTGTAGCTTACCTGCATCCTCCAATGATTGTATACCTGATGATCCCTCTTGCTTTTCCGAGGTTGCTTCGGATTGTGCTAATCTGTCTGGGTTTTCAAGAATGACTCCCATTACTTCGATGCTATTGTCACTCCTGTCGGT
This sequence comes from Adiantum capillus-veneris, assembly GCF_014529385.1. Classification (NCBI taxonomy): domain Eukaryota; kingdom Viridiplantae; phylum Streptophyta; class Polypodiopsida; order Polypodiales; family Pteridaceae; genus Adiantum; species Adiantum capillus-veneris. Next base: position 61,654,994 of record NC_140946.1, on the reverse strand, counting down.
AGTGGTTGTGTCTTCTCCTAAGGTAGACGAGTAGTCGCTGGTGGACTCGTCTTCTAAAGCCTCCAAGATCATGTTGCGCTGTTTTCCAGTCCTCATGTCATAGAATATGGACTTCCCTTTAGCATCCTTCATCTGGATCATCCTGGTGCTCCAGTCTTGTTTAGCTTCCATAGCCATAAGCCAAGGCCTTCCAAGAATGATGGGGTAGCCCTCTCCTTTGTGTGGCATGACGAAGATGTCTACCTCCACTTCTGTATTGAATGCTTTTACTTTGACTGCATTTACAATGCCTATGCATTTTACTCTTACATTGTTTGCCATCTTGGCTCGGTAGGGTGCCGGCCTACTTACCTCTAGACCTAGATGGTGCATCATCTTTTCACTCATGACGCATATTTGTGCGCCACCATCTATGTAGACGTTGGAAATCCGCTGCCCTTTGATGTGAGCGTCCATGGTTGGCAGGATGTCGTCGAGATCCCTCCCAGACATAACCCCAACTATCTGTGGTCTTGATTTCTTGGTACTTACCATTTTCGTCCATTGCCTCCTCATTCTGGGTGCAAGGTGGAGTAATTGGGGCCAAGTTATCTTCGGGCCCTGCATTAACACATCCTGAACTAAGTCATAGGGTTGTGCATACTCACCTAGTGAGAAGTCCACAATGTCTATCTTCCGCCACGGTTTAGCTGCTTGCTTGCTAGACTCGGCCTTCCCTTTCATCTTCTCTTCTTTTTGAGATGCCTCCTCGTGCCTTGCACGCTTCAATCCCATAGCATCCACTTCTTCTACCTTCCCTTTTCCTTTGTGCTTCTCTCAAGCTGACTCTTCTACCTTCGCCTTCCCTTTAGCCTCTAAGCTAATAACACTCACCACTTGGTTTACAGCAGGTGGTGGGGGTAGTGGCGGAATGAGAGGTTGGGGTGGTGGTTACTGTTATACAGGTGGTCGCAGGATTTGGACCGGTGGGATTGGTCCTGGCTGCCTAGGTGGTGGTGGTGTTGGGAGAAGAGGGGGAGATCGACCGCTTAGAATATTCAACACAAGCTTTCAAGCCATCACCATCAAACTGTCCACCTCTTCTTCCAATTTCCAAGCACACACACTCACCTAGACTATCACACACACACACACATACAGTAAACATAGAATTGACATAGACAAACTTGTAAGAGAGTGTAAGAGAGGTGTAAGAGATGGAGACTAGATTAGAGAGTACACAGCAAAAATAACCATAGCTTAAGAGAGTAGAGAAGAGAATCTGCAAGAGAAAGGCCTAAATCTAGCCCCAAACTCCACGACACCTCTCTTGTGGAGTTGGTATTTAATATATTACTTTGAGTTTTAGGTGCCAAAAATTGAGGCCCCTCTTTTACAACCACTTTACTTTTGTAAATGAGTGAAGCTCATTAGTTCTTGCATGACCCATAAGGGGAGTTCCCACTACAACTATTTACAGAGCCATAGTGGCTTATTGAAATGATGTTCTAAGATACTGTGCAAATATAAAATGGCCAAGAGTAATTGCCGTCGCCTCTTCATCAACTCCCCGCATTCCACTCTACAAAATCATCATCAACTCAATTAGTAAAATAGACAGCACATAATTAACCATTACGCCCAGCTATCCCAATTGCAGCTAACCACTACAACAGGAGGGTGCCCAGTCTCGTAACATCCCTCCCACCAGGGATAGCAACTGTCCTCAGTTGCTCAATAGAGAAATCAACTGGACCGTGAGTGATGGAAGTGTGGAGAAGGTCGGGAAAGTTGCGAAAAAACTTTTCAGGCATCCATTTGGCATCCTCTCAAGGGTGGCCCTTGAAAGTCAAAAGGTAACGGTTATAAATCAGTCCAGTGCGTGTAGTGGTGGTTTCATGGTCAACTATTTTGTCAAGGATGAGTTGCTCTTCTTGGTCTACAAGTGAAGGTGGGTCTTCATAAATGTGGTGTGTAGGTAGGGGTCCTCGGAATGGGCGTAAAAGACTAATGTGGAAGGCATTGTGAATGTGCTAATGTGCAGGTAGGTCTAAATGAAAAGAAACATCATTAATGACAGCTGAAATTTTGAAAGGTCCATAAAAACGAGGAGCAAGCTTAACAAAGATATTAGTATCAACACTTTTGATCCTTCATTTTTCGATGCGAAGTAAAACATGATCACCTTCTTTGAATTGGTGTGCCTTGCGGTGCTTTTTAGCATGCTTGGTGTAAAGTTCTTGTGAGTGTTTAATGGCAGAATGCACACTTGCATAAATATCATGAAAGTCAGTAGTGAAATCATCAGCGGCAGGCACAACATTAGAAAGACGTGAAGCAGGAGTACGAAGTGAGTGACCATATACAATTTCAAAGGGAGATTTACCCGTGGCAGTGGGAGTGGTGTTGTTGTATGTAAATTGCAGAATATGTAGGTAGTCATCCCATTTCTTAGGTTGAGAGGAAACATAAGCTTTCAACAAGTCAATAATAGTGCGGTTGGTGACTTCGGTTTGACCATTAGATTCAGGATGAAATGCAGAAGTGAAGTCAAGTGTAGTGCCAAGATTTTCAAATACAGTAGTCCAAACAGCACTACAAAATTTTGAGTCTCGATCAGAAATAATCACCTTAGGCAAACCATGATGTGGAAAAACAGTCTTCAGAAACAAAAGTGCAGCTTGTTGTGCTGTGAGTGTTTTCTTACATGGATCAAAGTACGCTTGTTTAGAGAAACGATCAATAATAGTCCATATCATGTCATGTTTGTGTGTTGTGAGTAGGAAACCAATAACAAAATCCATGGAAATATGTTCCCAAGGTCTTTCAGGAATGGGGAGAGGGTGTAAAAGTCCCAATTTCTTACCTGTAGTTGCTTTGATTTTTTGACAAATCAAACAAGTTGAAACATATTGTTTAACATCCATTCTCATAGTAGGCCAATAGAAATCACGACATAAATTTTGAAAAGTTGCAGCAAATCCTCTATGTCCCGTATAAGGGGGTTTGTGCAATTCTTCAATAATTAATGTACGGAAAGGTTTAGTCACACACAATTTTTGTTTGAAATAAAGAAAGTTTTCTTGAATAGTGTATTCAAGAAATGTGTGTACAGAATTATCAAGCATGTGCAACCATGTCGTTTTGAAGTCATCATCATGTGCATAACTGTCAGGCATAGTGTCAAAGGAAGTTCCCGTAATGGTTGATAGATGATTAAGTGAGGGTCTTCTACTCAAAGCATCAGCTACAACGTTTTCTTTACTAGGTTGGTATTGAATGTTGGGCTGGAAACTTTGAATAAAAGCGGCCCACTTAATATGTCTATCATCTATTAAGGGCTGAGAAAGTAAATATTTGATACTTTGTTGATCAGTTTTAATGATCAAGTCAGTACCCATTACGTAGTGTTTCCAGATTTTCAATGCATGTACCACAGCAGTCAACTCTTTATCATAAGTACTGAACTTTGTTTCAGATGGTTTGAATTTACGACTTTCGAAAGCAATTGGATGGCTATCTTGCATAAGGACTGCACCGATACCTTTTCCATTAGCATCAGTGACTACCACAAAGAATGGTCTTTCAAAATCAGGCAATTGCAATACAAGTGCATTAGTCAAAGCATGTTTAAGTGCATTAAATGAGCTTTCTTGCAAATCAGTCCATTCATAAGGCGTGTTTTTCTTCAACAAGAGAGTCAAATAATGTGCTTTGTAAGAAAAATTTCGAACAAATTTCCTGTAATAGCTACAAAGACCAATAAAAGATCGTAGCTCATGCAAGTTTTTGGGTCTACGCTAGGATTGAATGGCTTCAATTTTCTTTGGATCGACATGTATTCCCTTACCAGATACAATATGTCCCAAATATTGAATTTCAGATTGGAAAAATGAACTCTTTTCAGGATTCAAATACAAGTGATTTTGTGCAAGCAGATCAAATACACATGTTAAATGCTGCTTATGCTCTGCTTCAGATTTACTGAATACCAAAATTTCATCAAAAAATACAATCACAAAATCTTGATGGTCAATGAAAATGCGATTCATCATGCGTGTGAATGTAGCTGGTGCATTTGTCAAACCAAATGGCATGACAAGAAATTCATAGTGTCCAGTTTGTGTTCTAAAAGCAGTTTTGTAGATATCATGTTCAAATATTTTGACTTGGTGATACCCTGATTTAAGGTCAATTTTGCTAAAGATGTGTGCCCCTTTCAGTTTGTCTAATAGGTCATCCACTCTAGGAATAGGAAACCTATTCTTAATGGTGATCTTGTTTAAAGCCCTGTAGTCGATACACATACAAAAGGTTCCATTTTTCTTCTTGACAAGAAGTACTGGAGCTCTGTATGGTGAACTACTAGGTCGGATTAGGCCTCGGTCAACTAAATCAGTGATTTGAGTTTGTATTTCCCTATGTGCGGTAGGATTTACACGATAAGGTGCTCTACAAGGAGGTTCGCTACCCGGTATGATGTCAATTTTGTGATCTTCGGGGGGTGATGGTGGAATTCGAGGTGGTAGATCATGCATGAAACAATCTTTAAATTGTGAGAGAAATTCAGCGTGTGTGGAATTACGTGAAGTTTCAGTTTCAGCAGCAATTTGATTTACCCAGACTAGATATGTTTTCCCTTGTTTTCGAATTGCTCATTTGGCTTGAGTGTGAGAGAGAAGTGGAAATTTTTGTTGTGCCAGTGTTGCTTGGATGGAGAAAGTTTTATTATTATGAGTGAGAGACATTGTACGTGTTTTATAATTAATCAACGGGTCAAATTCATGACGAAATGGAATTCCCAAAATCATATCAAGACCATGCAATGGTGCTACCAAAAATGTACGTGCTTGTGTGAATTCACCAATGCAAACTTCAACAGTGACTTGAGTTTTACAATTAAAACGTTGATTATTAAAAACAGTTTTGACCTTATGAGGTGATGAAATTTCAGAGAGTGATAGTTGTTGTGTCAATCGTGTGGAAATGAAATCATGGCTACTACCATCATCTAGCAGAATGGTGACATTTTCACCCTTAACAGTGCCTTGCACTTTTAACAAAGTGTGAGGAGATATAGGAGTACCTGAGGATGGGTTTTCATCGTTATCATAATCAGGATCATATCCCTCACTGTAGTTAACTTCCACTTCGTTGTCGTCAGGTATAGCATCTTCGATGAGGTTAAGAGTAGCTCCGTTGGGGCGGTTGTTGTCGAAGGGTTTTTGATTTGAATTTCTTTTGACTCCATTGGAATGGCTATTGGATTGACCATTGCCCTTAGCATGACCATTTGGGCACTTGTCTGCATAGTGACCATATTGAAAGCATTTAAAACACTTCACCTTTTTGTTACCATTAGAATTTGGAGGAGAACGTTGGTTGAAAGGATGTTGGTTGCCTCGTTGCTGAGTGTTGTTGTGGTTGTTGCTCTTATGAGGTTGAGCAGTGGTAGGAGGATTGTCAAATCTTTGTCTTTTGAAAAAGGTAGGGCTTTGGTGTTTACTTATGTCAAAGTTAGGAGAAAAAGGAGGTCTCTTGTTGTGGTTAGTGTTAGCAGGTTGATCAGTGTGAGAGGAATGTCCACCTTTCTTCTTTTCTACGTTGAGAGCCAAGTTAATGGCCTTTGACAGAGAATCTGGTTCGAACATATCTACCTCAGCACTAATTTGTAGTGCCAAGCTTGATATGTACTTTCGCTTCAATTTCCTGCGACTAGCATGTTCAATAGCTTGCAATTGAATTAGACAATTCCAAAAATGGTCAGTGTAACCCTGTACATCTTCATTTCTACCTTGTCGAATTAAATCCCATTGACGTCGTGCTTTAGCTTTGTACTGTGTGGGCAAAAATTGGGGTAAAAATACTTTTTTAAATGCATTCCATGTGCGCGGTCTTCTTCCATGTTGTTTGGTGGCATTCCACCACAATGCAGTGCTGCTAGTGAGATGATTGGATGCACACTTTACCATTTCACGCTCGGGAAAGTCTTCATCATGAAAATAGTCATCTAGTTGACTAACCCATGCTAGAATCGTGCTAGCATCTTTAGTGCCATCAAAATCTTTGAAAGTGAAGGCTTTTCTGCTAATTTTGTTTTTCTTGGGTGCCGGTGCAGATTCGGTGCGTGCAGAATGCAATAATTTATCTTCAAGTTCTTGCCTTCGCATGTGTTCATATGTGAGTGACTGCTGTAAATTTTGAAGTTGCTCTGTAATCGTGGGGGCATGAGGAAGATGTGCCATGATTGCGTGCTTTTTTTTTTACAAATAATTAAATGGTAATGCTTAAAAAGGCTATTTAGTGGTATTCACAGATGCAATATGCGGAATAAAATAAAATAAATAACAGAAATGTAATGTACTTAGCTGAGAACGAGCGGTGGCGTCCAGTCCAGAATGGCGATGCGCTAGGAAATTGCCAGAGAGTAGACAGTCCGACGGTGCATCAGCTAGCCGGTCGAATTTTTTTGGAACGCCCGACCTCTCGTATCCTCAAAAGAGAATGGTAATTTTAGCTTTTCACTGTAAACTTTGGTTCATAAAATCGGCTATCTTTGATGATATCATGATTCTGAAAATTATCATAACAAAATCTGAACCACCAAATGTAGTCCGATATGGTTGACGAGGAATGGACAGCCCATATTTTTCCTTTGAGTAGCAAGAGAAAGTGCTTGTGTGGCCGAAGGAGTCGGTGGCTTGAGGTCTTTTAATATTTCGATTGGCGGAAATTGACCAATAAAATTGGAGTTGGAAAAAGAGGGGGTGTGTATTGGTCCTTATTAAAGGGGGCAAAAAGGGTTTTTACCTAATTTGGTTGGCCGACCAAGCTTTAAGGAAGGCCACAGTTTTTCTAATTAAGTGTGAAGCCTACTGTAAATAGCTTGCATGGCGTGCAGGCTTTTGTTGACAGCACGAGTAGAGAGGAGGGGATGGATGGCGACCTGCAGAAGGTGTTTCGGCCAGCATGGATGTGCAGTAAAACTCCCCTCATGCCAGGGCGATTCCTTCCAGGTAGTCCGGGCTCGCTTCTGCAGAGGTCGACAGGGTTGCCTTTTGCCAAGCAAGGGGGAATTCCCACAAAATTTCCTCGATTTCTTCCTTGTCTTCACTTACGCCTCCCGATGCTGCTTCCCATCAACAAACCGAATCACGAACATGACTCAATTACCTTTTTTCCTTCAATTCTTGCTCTCCCTTTCCTTGCCGTCAAGGAGTTTAGATCCGAATTCCTAATTGCTATTTTCTTTCCCACAATCCACGAGAGTTAGCCAAAGAATTGAATTTTTAAGCTTTCCATACCAATTTCGATTGTCGATGAGTAGAAATAATTAGCCGATTGCCAATTAGTCGTCAGGTAAGCCTTGATATTGCAAACTTGGTGCTGCAATTTCGTAATTTGCTCCTTTAAATTTGAATTCAAATGCCGATTAAGCTTCCAAATTATGACCAAGAAGATTTGACTTGCAAATTCGATAATTTAAGAAATCAAGTTTGTCGAATCGAAAAGTCCCTCCTTGAAATTGAAATCTGATGCCAATTCAACCGAACCTGTTCGCTCTGATACCACTGTTGGGAGAAGAGGGGGAGATCGACCGCTTAGAATATTCAACACAAGCTTTCAAGCCATCACCATCAAACTGTCCACCTCTTCTTCCAATTTCCAAGCACACACACTCACCTAGACTATGACACACACACACACACACAGTAAACATAGAATTGACATAGACAAACTTGTAAGAGAGTGTAAGAGAGGTGTAAGAGATGGAGACTAGATTAAAGAGTACACAACAAAAATAACCATAGCTTAAGAGAGTAGAGAAGAGAATCTTCAAAAGAAAGGCCTAAATCTAGCCCCAAACTCCACGACACCTCTCTTGTGGAGTTGGTATTTAATATATTACTTTGAGTTTTAGGTGCCAAAAATTGAGGCCCCTCTTTTACAACCACTTTACTTTTGCAAATGAGTGAAGCTCATTAGTTCTTGCATGACCCATAAGGGGAGTTCCCACTACAACTATTTACAGAGCCATAGTGGCTTATTGAAATGATGTTCTAGATACTGTGTAAATATAAAATGGCCAAGAGTAATTGCCTTCGCCTCTTCATCAACTCCCCGCATTCCACTCTACAAAATCATCATCAACTCAATTAGTAAAATAGAGAGCACATAATTAACCATTACGCCCAACTATCCCAATTGCAGCTAACCACTACAACAGGAGGGTGCCCAGTCTCATAACAGGTGGTCTTGCTCTTGGCAGAGAGATCTGATTCTGTCTCCCCCTTTATTGAAATTCTACCTCCTCAGGTGTGGGCAGTAGTACATTCCATGGACGTCTTCCCCGCAGGTGTAACAGTGGTACTCTGGGTTCTGCGTTCATTGTCCCCTTCCTTGTTCTGGGTTTCTGCCAGATGCATGCCCTTGCTACACCAGATGCACAGATAAACTCTCTAGTTGGGTGGTGATGTGACTCAGCAGGTCTTGTTGTTCTTCTGATGCCTCGTGTGGTTGGACTCTATGATTGGCTGTTGCAGCCACTCGGGTTGGTCGGGCTGATCTTGTTTCCTCTGACTCGTTTACTCTTGCTTGCATGCACAGCTTCTTGTATTTAAGGTGGGCTACTTTGACTGCCAACTCATATATTGCAGGAAACCTTCCCTTCACCTTCTCTCTAAGCGGCGACCATAGACCAGCAATGAAACGATCCTTCTTTAGGAAATTAGGCGCTCCTTTGCATTCCTCCAGTGTGGCAACCCATCTCTCCCATAAGTCCACCAACTTTGACTCGTAGGTGGCATACTCCAGCAGGCCTCCTTGCTTTAATTCTATCAGTAGTAGCTGCCATAGCTTCTCCGAGGTTGTGCCTCCACCAAACCTCTTTACAAAAGCAGCCCTTAACACATCCCATGCATTCTTGGTAGCCTGGGGCAATGCATTATACCAGGACTTGGCCTCTACTTTCATCAGTAGAGGAAAACTTCTAAGTCGTGAAGCATCGTCATCTTTGTTGGAGACGACACAAGCAATGTTGAAATCATCCAAAAAGTCGGTGGTGAGATCCGCGCCCTTCTTTCCACTGAACGTGGGGAAAGAAAAACTTGCTATGGTGGTGACTCGGGAAATTACAAAACTTTTTTCTTTTTTCTCTTTTTTTTTTTCTTTAACATCAACAGCAGCGGCTCATAGCGGCTTTTTATAGGGGTGGATGGATAGGTTCAAACAGGATAAAAATAGAGACATTAAAGGAATGATGGTAATCTAATATGGGAGAATGATAGGGTTCGGGGAATTGTGGATTTCTCCTAGTACCGCCGCACGGAATAGGTAAACGATCTTCTATTGGTAGAAGAATTTCCTATCTACATAGATATTCACATGCATATGCTACAGGAATCTGAATGGAAACGCCGTCGACGCATTTTCCATCATGCACAGAGGGTGGAATACTTACTTATACTCTTACCGTGCCAGTGTTGATGAGTCGGCACATCCACAAGAGGTCGTCGCCTTTCATGGGCTCTACCTTTCCTTCGTTGCTCAGCACGTACGGGGTGATGGCGACGCGTCTGACCACTCCTATCCTTTTGGCTAACAGCAATTGTAGGTAATTTCCGTAATCGGCGTGTTGCATGAATTCTACTCCATTCAACTGTAGCTCGTCTCCAACCCACTGGGTCTATCCCGTGGTAGAGATCTTCTTCAGGATAAGTTGTATAGGGAGAGGAGGAAGGTCCTCCACTCGCTTCCCAAAACAGCGAGAGCAGTAGCCGAACCACTCTTCTCTAGGACATGGGAATCTTCTTACCACTTCTTCTTCTGGATTGTCAAAGTGGATTGGTAGCACTCGCATGCGTCGTGCAAATCGATAGGCGACCTTCTGCCGCTTAGCTTCGGATGACTTCTTCTTTGACAAAGTGGGTACAACCCGGCTCTCTGAGCTTGAAGCACTTGCTTGGCCAGATGCCTCTCCCTTCGGGGTCATGTGTTTCCAGGCTAGCCTATCTTCTCCTTTCCTTTGGCTCGAGCAGGCCCTTTAGGCCACTTTGGAGTTATACCTTTGACTGTAGCTTCTTTAGGGAAAAGAGGCCTCACCGTTTGCTTCCCTTCCTTGACGTGAATGATTTCTTTGCGATGAATGTCGATGTAGATGACTTCAGCCGTTTCGCTGCCTTCGTTGCTGGCACTCATCGACCGTGTGCCTTGGTTGACAACAGTGATGGCACTTCACCAATCTCCCACCTGATGCTTTCGATTTATAGTTAGAACTAGCGAACGGGATGGAGAATTTACCTCTTGAATGCTGATGACACTGTAGCCTGGCAATAGCACCTCAATGAAGGCGTCTAGTGCCTCCTTCGTCTCCTCTTCTTCCATCCTCCAGTTAGAAAACTCCTTCAACCACTCGTCCACGATTGATAGTGGGCGTCACTTTCAACATTGTAAACTGAAGCCGACCCCGAACCCTGACGGTCTCTAAAACACCGGCGGTGGCCGAATGGCGCACCTCGAGCCTGCCACCACGGTAAAGTGAACAGGGGGCACCACCTAGATTTGAGCGGCTAGGACGCAAAACCCACGATGATATGAACACCGCAAGCCTACACACCGAGAGAGAGAGAGAGAGAGAGAGAATATTTGCAAATGATGAAAACCCTCGGGGGTGTGAGGGTGAATTATTTCTGCAATATTTACAAGGTGGCATGCCGTGGTGGTAGAGAGGTAGGGGGAGGAGGTGGTGCAACCTACTTGGTGCGTTCTCTAAGGCGGCTCAATGATTGTGAATACTTACCACTAAGAGCTTGCATATGTGTGTGTATCGACCATTGGAGTCGAGAGATGGATGTGGTTCCCTTTGAATGGTGCAATTCCCAAGGCAAACCCAACACACAAGCCCCCTCCCCGTGATGGTGATAGTGTCAATCCTTCCTACTACACTCTACCAAATGCTTGGTTCCTCATGAATTGCCCCCTCGATAGTGACCTCTCAGTGCCAATTTATAGGTGTTGGCTGCTTGGATTATGGTAATCCCAGTGTGGTTAGGGTAAGCTTAATCGGGGAGACAAATCAAGTGGTGGGCCCGGTGTGGTTGACCTTTGCTTTGTTTTGGGAGGTTATTAAAAGATGGGAATCTCTAGGTGGGCCTTTGTGACCATCACCTAGAGAGAGGATATTTACAAAAAATGGAAATTTACAATGGCTCGGGTGAAAACTGAAGATAATGATGAAAATAACCTATAAATTACTAGGATGGCGTCGTGGTTGCGTGTTGCCGGCGAATGGCGTGCTGCCGGTGCGTTGATGTCGAGCGTACTCCTTTTCGGAGTTGGCCGGGGCATGCCTTTGGCGCATTTTCTCTTTTTGTTGTTGGCGGCGCGTGCTTTGGATCCTTCTTCTTTTGTTTGTTGATGTCGTAGCCGTTTTTCTTTGTATTTGTGGTGTGGTGCGTATATGCCTGTGTGTGTGTATGTATTCGTGCATGAGGATGGGTGTGTGTTTATGTATAGGTATGTGTGTGCGAAAACATGCATGGGAAGGGGGGCTTTATATATATAATATATATATAGTTCTTTCTGTTTTTTTTTCTTGTTGGTGGCGGATGGCTGGCGGCCTGTTTCTACGCAAGGCGGATGGGGGGGGGGGGGGGGGGGATAGGGGTAGAGAGTGTGTGTGTGCGGTGTGTGTGTGTGTGCATGTAGGTAGGGTGTGTGTGTGTGTATTGCGGACTGTGCCTGTGCGCACAACGTAGATGGGAGAGAGGGGAGAGGGGGGGGGGGAGGGGGGTTGTGTGTGTATGTGTGTGTGTGTGTGTGTGTGTGTGTGTATGTGTATGTGTGTGTGTATTGTGTGAGAGGGTGGTCCTATGCGACGCTGCCCGTGAGAGGGAGAGAGAGAGAGAGAGGATTTCCTTGCTTGAGAGAGTATCCGCACTGAGCTTGAGAGAGAGTGTGTGAGGGAGAGGGAGGGGTGAGTCTTTGGGATGAGAGAGAGAGAGAGAGAGAGAGAGAGAGAGAGAGAGAGAGAGAGAGAGAGAGAGAGAGAGAGAGAGGGAGGGGTGAGGTGGGGAGTGGGGTATGGGAGATGTGTGGGTGAGAGGGAGAGGGGGGGGCTCATTGTCTTGCATGGGAGCTTGAGGACGATGGGGGGGATAAGTCAATGGGTGGAGTGAGGGAATATATCCGCAGGCCAAGAGGGGGGGGGGATGAGGCTGAGGGGAGGGGAATGAGGCCGATGGAGGGTGAGGCGAGCGGGTGGGGAAGAGGGAGGAGGGGTCGAGGAGGGAATATTAGCGGACCAGGGGGGGGGGGGGGGGGGGGTTCCATGTGGCTTACACACAGGGAGCACGAAAGAGGGGTCGGGAGTTTTTTTCAGAGCTTTTGCCTGGCTGGGGAGGGTAAATTGGGAGAGAGAGATATTAGGGAAGGGGTATGTAGGGAAAATGAGAGAGAGAGAGAGAGAGAGAGAGAGAGAGAGAGAGAGAGAGAGAGAGAGAGAGAGAGAGAGAGTTTTTATCCAATGCCCGTAGGGCGGGGGGGGTACTGAGAGTGGGGGGGGGGGGGGGGGGGGGGGGTGAAATGAGTTTTTTTTCCTTTGATTTTTGAATGTCGACTATCAACGCCTTTTGCGGAGAGTCAAGAGATGCATGTGGCTTACACACCTTGTCAGTCATAGATGCCTATTGCCAGGGATATATATGCTGATGCATGCTCCGTAGAGCTAGCAGGGCCCGCTAGCATTGCATCGGCATTCGGTGGTCTCATGTATGAGATGCTGATCTTGAGACCAGATATCGTAGCTGTAGTGGGAGCATTTGCAATTGGGGTTGTCAGTCGTTTGTTGACTGATAATGGCATATTGCACAAGGGAGATATGCAGGTATTGCGTACATACTTGCAGTAGGTGTGCACTACGTCTAGTGGTGTATGGACTTACACGGGAGCAGGACGGCCGGATGCACACGATCACAGCCAGTCAGTGGGCATCAGTTGAGAGAGGTTTTCTATCACCTTTTGTAGTCTTTATACTAGGTTCCCTTGCTTAAAGGCACAGTCGCCTTTAATTCAGTATCTCAACCAAATTATTATAGATATATCTTTCAGTTAAAGTGGCTTTCAATGCAGTGTGACTAGTCAGCAATGAGTTGAAATCAATTCTCTTCATTCGCAGCATGGCTTCAAATCTGTCAGCAGCTCTTTTAACCTCTACCTTTTCTTCTCAAAGCGTCGGCACCTCAGACTCCATCTTGGACAACTTATCTTCTAAGTGTTAAATGGTCCTAGCTGATTGACTTTCAAGGACACTGTGCTGCAGGGACTGGGCTCCTCTCTCTTGCTCCAACTTTTCAACTTGCTACTCAGTCTCCCTCAGTTCAACTTTCAAGTTGGTCAATTCATCATTTGACACTGAGGCATTCAACATTTGTCCTATGGCATTCACAATAGTGTTCCAAGATGACTGAATAAGTATGGAACATCCATCATTCACTGTGGCTAGGTCATAGGCAACTGGCTCGTAAACTGTGACAAGAGCCATATATGGTAGTGTAGTATAATCAGATTTGTGCAGGAGTAGATGTCCTTTGAGAGGATGAGTATGCAGTTGTTGTAATCGGTCCTTCTTGGTTAAATGCAGAGCCGCCTCACTGTAAGGAATGGAAACCTTACCAAGTGGACTCGAAGGTACCACTAGTCCTTTTCCCTTAGTATGACCCATTGGCTGCTCAGCACTGGTCCTATCTGACTGGTCTTTTTCTGCACTGGTGGTTGCTGAAACTTGCCCTGCTGTCTGGCTGATTCCACCAGCGATCTAGACGAGAGGTTGTTTCGACTGACGAGTTGAAGTATGATCTGCTCGAGTTCTTTCAACAGACACTATTTTGACTTGACTTTCCTGTTGCCTAAGGAAAGCACTGCTTTTGGCCAATGTAGTTTTTGGTCTTTTCAAACTACCAGCCTCCTCTTGCGTGGCTTTCCTCTTTTTTCCAGTGATGGCTAACTGGTTATTTGGGGCTTTTTCATCTGATGAAAATTTCACATTGTTAGTTACCGGAAAGGGCTTCTGGCTCCAAGCCATCCTTACCTGGTCATGAGCATTTGGAGAAGTCGCCCAGTAAAGGAACTACAAAACATACCAAGCTTTGAAAACATTTTGGGACTTCAACTTAGCAATCTGTTGAAGTACATTATGTGACAGATCTGACATAGATTGATTGGAACTGTGGCGTCCAATCTTTTTGCTAATAACGTAGCAAACAATTTTTCTGACACATAAGTTGGGTTGTTTTTTAGACTCATAGCTTTAGCTGCAAAGCGGTAAGCAACAGGAATATCCAGACCTGCTACTACTGGAACCCCTTGCACACTGGCTTTGCATTTCTTCTTGGCAGCATCATCTTCTCTCAGAGCTGCACTGATCTGTTATGTTGTTGCTATGGATGTCTTTGGCTCATTTGGCATTTTAAATGCAAAAGCAATATTCTCAGGTATTACCGACACCTTGCTACCATAGACCATAGCACTTACATCCTCCAAATCAAAGGTATTAAGACCCTATCTAATGATAGTTGTGTCAAACTCAATTCTTGTGGCTTGCACAACCACATGCAAGTCCCACAGTTGGAGTAACGCCTCGGCTTTCTTACTGAACACATGCCTCTGTATTTTACTGTGAGGAATAAGTGGAAGAGAAGCTTTTGCAGCAGCAATAAGTGCTTGGGTTTCCTCTACAGTCTTCTGCATTCTTTCCGACATTTTATTCCTACCCATACATCATGAAGACGATGACTTAGTAGAGGGAGAAGAAGAGGACTTACTTGAAGCTTCAAATCCGTATCCTGGTGTAGCTGGTAAAGATAGACAATAATCAGCACTTTCCTCAGACAAAGAAGTTTGTGGTTGTAGTGATGAAACTTCCGAGCTTGGTGATGGCGAATGGAGAACAGTAGGCAGACGTCGCGTAGGATATTTACGAGAAAAAATACCTATGCACCTTACTGTTATACGCGTCTTAGCCATAAAAGCTCCACTACTTACCGTTCCTAGAGTCCTATGCACCACAAATGACATGGTGCACATGCATTGGCTAATCCTCTCCATCTTCTCTAAAATGATCACCACTAGTAGTCCAATTGGCCCTTTTTCCCATAAAAGCTGATATTGATTTCGACACTTTACTGATTCTGGTACTGCCACGGTGCTATCGTATTGAGAATTTTTAACCTTTTGACCCGTTCTGGAACTAGCTGTACATGAAAAAGGCTTAAAATAGCTGATTTTGGAATTTCTTGGTCCTGAGTTCCTAGCCTACCAGTACCCTTATTTCTAGAATTCTCTTTGTCTTCTAAATAATAAAGCTTCATTTTAGCCCCATTATATATCCCTGACAACAATAATCTAGATAAATCTTTCAATTTGATTGTGCCATTGGAGAATACCCAATCAACTTTGTATGGTCCTGCCCATGTGATTTTTAAATTCGGTTTCGTAGGGCCTAGCTTTGATTGATATAACAGAACCAAATCTCCTTTATAAAACTCCCCGACTTTGATTCGTCTGTTATGCCAGTGTTTCTTTCTTTGCTGAACAATTTCTTGTTCTAGCATAGCCCTCTGCCTTAACTCATCCAACTGTGTTAACTCCTCCAGCCTTTGTTTCAGATTGTGATTAAAATCTAACCCATACTCGACTACCATCCTGAGATTGGGTATGACAAATTTCATAGGCACAACAACTTCGATGCCATACACCATTCAAAATGGTGTCAATCCCGTGGTGACCTTATAAGCTATCCGATATGCCCATAGAGCTATTTGAAGTTTTAAGTCCCACTAGTGTGGCTCTTTCTGCAGAATCTTAGTGAGAATAGTCTTGATAGTCTTGTTACTGCTTTCGCTTGCCCATTGCATCTAGGATAATATGGTGTGGATTTCTGATGCTTCACTAAAAGCATCTCCATGAGAATATCCATTGTGTCATTGATAAAATGCGTACCCTGATTTGACACAATCTCCACAGGACATCCGTATCGATAAACAATATTTTCAAATAGAAACATAGCAGTAGATTTTGTCGTGTTGTCGGGAAGTGTTAGCTTATACCCATTTGGTCACATAACAAGTGGCCATCAATATATAGAAACATAGCAGTAGATTTTGTCGTGTTGTCGGGAAGCGTTAGCTTCTACCCATTTGGTCACATAACAAGTGGCCATCAATATATACCTATTCTTACTTGGAGTAATTCTCTTGAAGTGACCCATAAAATCTAGTCCCGATTTCATAAAAACACCCAGTGGATGACCTGGTGTGAGAGGAGTCATATCTGTTGCTGTGGGTCTGCCCATTCTTTGGCATATATCACAAGTTTTACAAAGGCTTTTGACATCAGATATTAAAGTCTGCCACCATAAACCAGCCTGCATAATAGTTTTGAAAGTGATATCAGTAGAAAAATGTCCCCTAGAATCCCCATTATGTGCCTTCGAAATAACTTGCATTCGTCCCTCCATAGGCACACATTTGCGAAGAATCCCATCAACTCCTAGTCTGTGAAGTGATCCTTCAATGATGGTGAACTTCAGACTCTTAATAATCAGAGCCTTCTTCTAATTTTGAGTCCAATTATCTGGAAATCCTCCCTTAGAAAGAAATTGATATACCTCATACAACATTGGATCAGTTGATTCTGTCGCTGTTAACTGAAACAGTTTTACATCCACTGGCTCGTCTCTTAAAGACACCTCAGAGTAGCCATCCGTACTCCTGGACTGGAAATTAGCAGCACAATGGTTTTTGCCTGGCTTATGGAAGATACACACTTCAAATTCCATTAGGAACATCATCCAGCATATTATTCTGCCTTGAATAATGACTTTATTGATCAGAAATAATAAAGCTTGATGATCCACATAAAAATGAAATAGCTTGCCCAACAAATAATGTTTAGCCTAACTGAACCTGGATAATCAACTCTTCCTTCGGGTTGAGCCAGTATTGCTCCCATTGCCAGTCCTGAAGCATCGACATGTACATGAAAAATGACGTCCCAATTCGGTTGTCAAAGAATTGGCTTACTGATAATAACATTCTTTAAATTTTGAAAACTCTACTCACATTCATCAGTCCAATTGAACTTGTTGGTCTTCTTTGTAAGCTCATACAAAGGTAATGCCTGGGAAGCAAACTTGTACACAAATCGTCGATAAAAATTGATATATCCCAAAAAAGATCTTAAATCTAACACATTCCATGGTGCCTTGGCCTATTGGACACACTGGATCTTGGCATTGGCCATTTCTATACCATTCCTGGACAATACATGTCCCAGTAGTTGTCCTTTTCAGACTAAGAAAACAGATTTGAATGGGTTCAAACAGATACTCTTTTCCTGACAGTGCTGGAAAACCATTTCAAGAAAAAGTAAATGCTTCTCCTCCATTAAATATATAGTAAAATCATCTATAAATATGGTAAGGAATCTGTGAAGGAATTCATTGAATATTTACATCATACATCGTTGAAAAGTGGCTGGTGCGTTGCAAAGACCACATGGCATTATTAGATACATGAATGCTCGCCACTTAGTAATAAAAGTGGTTTTATTCCGGTCTTCAGGATCAATCTGTAACTGGTTATAGCCACTATAACCATCCATAAAGCTATACATCTCATATCCTGCAATTTCATCAAGCAACATATTTGTGAACGGTAATGGAAATGGATCCTTAATTATTTGAGCATTCAGCTTCCTATAATCCACACACACTCTGAGCTTTCCATTTTTCTTGGGTACCACCATAATAGGAACAATCAATCACTACTAGCTACTTCGGTAATGAACCCAGCCTTTAGAAGGTTATCGATCTCTTCCTTGACCTTCTTAGCGTAATTTGGATTCATTCGGTATCGTTGTAGTCGTATTGGTCTAGCATTTGGTTTCAATGGTGTTCAATGTTGACATACTTTTGGATCTACTCCTTTAAGATCAATATGTTCCCATACGAACACATCCTTGTACTGCTGGAACATATGTCGGGCCTTCTCTTTCATCTTAGGATTCAGATGCTTGTTGACTTTGATCATTCTAGGATTTTCCTCAGAACCTAAATTCCGTTCCTCTATTTCCTGATCATCTACAAGTAACCAGTTAGGCCCTCCGCCTTTTCTCTTGGTTGACTCCCCAGCGTAATCCCAAGATGGTCCTCTGATTTTTGAACTTCTATTCTGATCTTAGTAACTTCTTCCAAGTGTATTTGTTCAGAATCCACTGGTATACTGGAATTAACTGGTTCTTCTGGCCTCCCAGCTAGCTGAGCTGGCCGTTCTCCAAAGTTTTGATCAGTGAACTGGTTTGGAAATTTCTTCTTTTGCTTTTCAGCCTAATCTTTGTCGAGTAACACTATGTTGAGATCTATCTCGGCTAATGGGAAAATATTCATTACTGTCAGCATTCTCTCAATTTTCTTCACCTTATACTTCTGGCAAATCTCTTCAGGTCTCAACTCCTTTTTCCATCTCCTAGTGTTGTTTGTCTGAATCCGAATTTTGCTAATGGCACCTTGTATTGTCAGGGTCTAATTAGCATAGTCGTGAATAGCCTGTGCTGTTCGCAACCATAGGCGCCCCAATAGCATCCCATACGTGCCTTGTATGTCTAATACTAGGAAGCTAGTTTTGAACTTTTCCTTGCCCACTCTTATTTGCATACCTTCTATCATACCAGTTGCCTGCACTACCCGATGGTCCGCCATTCAAACTTTGAAAGGTGCAGGTTCCAGATTTGTAATTCCCATCCTTTGCTGAAGACGTGCCCCCAGGATTTTTACCCTTGCTTCGCCATCTAGTATGACACCAGATAGTGGCTCCCACCGTTTCCTAACTTTATAATCTACCTGGATCACTGGCACTTCATCATCTCTGACAACAGCCAAGTCAACCGTTCTGGCTTTCGCCTCAGCCTTCCTCCACTTTCTAATGAAATTCGTTGCTTCAGGCAAAGTTTTTCTAATGTCCTCTAACTCCACGTGAGTTTTTGAATTCTGTCACAAATTTTGACATGAATTTCCTCCTTCTCATAATCGGAGTTGCTATCAGAACTTGAAGAATTGGTAGTATCTGCACAATACCATTCCTTTGTTCTAGTGCTTTTAGCTCCCTTGTCAGTCCCTAATTCTTCCATCATTCCCTGAACTATAGCCAACATGGTCTCATGTGTTCCAGACCTTGACTGATCCGGTTGTGCTTTCTTAGAAGACTTTGCTAGTATCTTTTGAATGACCCGAGCATCAGAATTCTCTAGCTGCTCTGGCAGCTTCTTGGCTAAATCCTCTGTGATTTTTGCTGCCAATTCTCTCTACTCTTGTCATTCATCAACCACCTTTTCTTTAACCTTGGCTTTCCACACCTCTCTCTATTGAGCCCATTTGCTACTTTCAGGATTGGCTAGCTTCGCTGGGTTATCTAGGATTTCTTCAATCACTACCCCTTTGCCGCGTGTAACCGCTCATACATGAACTGCTTCTGGGGCTTTCACCTCAGTAGCTGCAGTAATAACAGGTGTTTTTGGACACTGGGCCGCGAAATGTCCATACTTGCCACAAGTATAGCAATTCAGACTTCAAATCTGGAAATTACCACCATGACCCCGGCCCCGGCCAATACTTCCTTGGTATCTGTTGCGTCCGGTATCAGCACCAATGATACCTAATTTCTCTTCTTGGGGTACACTGGTAGTCTCTACTTTTACTAGTTCAACATTACTAAATGCCACCACAGACATATCGTTCCCCTTCTTATAATGATGAATGCGAATGCCACAGTTGTTCCATAGATAGCTGTAAGCTGTGCAGTAAGTACACTGTGGACATTCATTAGAAACATGGTCTTTGGATTTACACTTTGAACACCAGGTTTTCGCTCTTCTTACTGGTTGTCTAGTCTGGCTAATTTCAGCAATCTTCCGGGCCATCTCATCAATCTTCTTAGACCAAGACCCCTTCTTAGCCTTGTCTTTGCTCTTCTCATCTGAGCTGCTTTTAGAACTACTGGAGGTCTTACTGGAATCAAAATTCTCAGTAGAAGTACTGCTACCATTGGACCTCCTCTTCTTATGACTTATTTCCTTCTTAGCTACCATTGGACCTCCTCTTCTTATGACTTCGATCCAGCTTCAGGGCTAGCTGCACCGAATCATTAAATTTCTTTGTTGGTGTAGGCACCTCGTGTTCCCTAAGCTTCTTACTACAGAAACCATTTAAAAACCATGCCCGCAATCGTTTTTTTGATGGTGGTTCCTGTAACTGCCTAGTCAATTCCTTGATTTTCTCAACATAACTTTTGATTGATAATTTCCTTTGCTTTATCTTATCCGTTCACAGAGGATATCCTCATCTCCTCTGTTATCTCAATATTCTAGTCGAAAAACTTTGAGTAGTTTTTTATATGATCTGAGTTGGAAAGCTGGGTAATGGTAGTGCCATTTCCTTGTTGACTCCTTTAATTTCTGAGGAAAGTATTCCCCCCAGTCATTTTCATCAATGTTTTTCAACTCAGCATAATGTTCGAAGGCTTGGATATGAACATCCGGGTCATCTTTCTTCCCACCCTTAAACACTGGTAAATAAATTTTCAATGAAGAGGTGTAATCATGTCAATCAGCATCGTTTTGGCCTCTCCTTTTTGAAGATTTCTTGTAATGTTCTGTATCTGTGTCCCAGTCAATTTATTTTACAGTCTCAATTTTTGTTTCTTCCCTGGCTTTTCTACTGGAACTGTGGTGACTACCTTTACTACCTTTGGCTCCTTCATCCCCATGTGTGGTTCGAGAACTCCTGGCCTTGCGTTCTTCCCTCTCAGCCCTTATTCATCTAGACTGGCTGGAGTGCTGAGAGCCTTTAGCCTCATCAGCTTGACTGTGCTCCTCCGGAGCCTCAGTCTCAGTCCCCGGTTCAGTCTTAGGATCAGAATCTCTTTCTGACTCATCAAGGATAGGGTCAACACGGTAGGATGGTTTTCGACCACGGCTAGTTTTGGGTTTTTGGGTTTTTGGGTGCCATATCTTCAGCTGAAAACTCAAACTGGGAGAAGTAGTCTGGTCAACAAGCAAACAGCTCTAGCCATCGTGATTGCCAAAATGGAATTGGAGCTACTCTCTTCAGATGGATGATTCCAGTGTTAGAATTTATAGCTACTGGAAGTCGTCAATTCAGTCAGTGAGATTGGAATGGAATATAGAAACTGAGCTCGAATAGTTACTGAACTGAAATACTCTACTGGAACTAGAAACAGATTGAATGACTAGAAAAGTGTTACAGATTTAGATTCAGAGTTTACGAATACAAGGTATTAACTAAATCTTAATGAGCTAATGTATTAATGATTACAGAGTAGAGTTACAAGTGAAGAGATTGTCACTCAAGACAGCTTCAAAGACTAGAACCAAGAGACTAGAAGTAAGAAGTCAAAGAGTACAAATAACCCTAAGTTTAATCAATCCGATTATAATGCAATGGGTCCTATTTATAGCCTTGTGAGGTTACTATGGTAACCGCCATGGTAATTACTGGTTGGTCCGTTGTATGGCTTTCAGAAGACAATTCCCACCTATTGAGACTATCTCCGTCGTCTACAATAGTCGACAACGTACACCACCTCAACAGCGCACAGTGGTAATGTGACGGACCACCATAGCTGGGGGAGCTCAAGTTTTCACTCCATGCCCCTTGATGCTCAAAGAAGGTTCACGATGGGCTGCTTATACCCCTGCATCTTAGCAATGGAATCTGTATGTGGGATGAACGGATGCCAAATGGTAGACTCTCAGAGACTGGCCCTCAAGTCCCTCCATAAGCACCCCAGTTTTTTTTAACAAAAACCACTTTTTTCCCCAACTTCATTACTTTGCCAACCTCTACTCACTAGTCCCAACACTTTTCAGCTTTGCAAAGCCCTTGAATGGCACGCCACAAGTCGGCAAAAAGTCATCTATCACTACACTGCCGACATTTGCCACCTTCTTTAAACCTCAATATGTTGATAATATAATGCCCGATTGACAAGTTCTAAACTCCCATGGCCTTATCTTGTCGCATAGAACTCATAAAAATCCTTGCAAGGCTGAGAAAACCTTAGATGGCACACCAACACAGAGGCAACCAATCTGGCACAGAACTGGCCCCGATGAAATCTGAACTGTCAATACCCTGGCAATCGGGACTCCAATTGACAATCTAAAAATACCAACATGCTCCACAATACAATCTCTTCACATCTATTCATTGAAACTAGCTTGGACCACCTACCATTACCCACCTTGGCTATCGGGAATGTGCAACCATTTCAACTTTGAATAGCCATATCTTTCACTCTGTAGGCCCGTTTGATGAGCCGTATGGACCATCTTGTGGCACTCTTATTTTTACACTTTCAACACTTCAAACATGCATATCTATTAGGAAAAATATTGAAGCATTCTGGTCCAAAAAACCACATATAACATACATAACCACTGCTCCTTGCTTGCTCTTAATCCTACTAGCTTCTCCATCACTTTGGCAAGCCCTTGAGATCCCATACAATCTTGCTTTGCACTCATTATAGCATGGACCAGATTTGGCGGCACCATAATTGTCCAACCCCCTTGACATTGAACATTCATGTTCAACCACAAAACTGCTTTATTCACCTAGAACTCCAAAACTAGCAAACACTGTGAGAAAACCAAAAAATAATTCTACCATATTTACAAGGCTTTACTCTTGCTTCCTGACAAACCTCAAGTTGGTTACCCCACCCCCTACATCACAATATAGCTTCCACCTAGATCAAAAATGTGGCTTTGCTCTCTTCCATCCATCTGCATCAACCTCCAACAATGCCTTTCCCATGTACATAGCCATCCATGAAGACAATAGGCCCATAGCACTCTAGAAGCTCTTTGAGCACCAACCTACCTCATCAACATACCTGGCTCTGCAAACACATCATCCAATCCAACAAACAAAATTGACGCTCCCTCCCAACAAGATAAAGTAGATCTCCTCTCAAGGGAACCCTATATCTGATGGATAACACACTGTATTGTTGCACTTACAAGCATACTTTTCAACCCTGAATCACGTACCTCTTCAAAAATCTTGGACACAACTTGAGAATCTCCATCATCTTCCATAGATCACAGTTGTTGCATTGGTTCCAACATTGGCTCCATACTTTCCTTCACCTTCTCTTTGAACTCAACTCCAGCATTGTCAATGCCTTCTTCATCAACTGGTCCTTCAAGATCAACCAGCACGTCCACCTTGTCAGCTTCATCTACCTCCTCTTCCACTTCACCCGCCTCCCTAGCTGGCATCTCTAGCATCAAAACCACTCTACTTCTTTGCAGTAATAGAACCCTTACTTCCTCCTACACCGACACTTCCCTTGTTGGCTTCACTAACATCACCTTAACTTGCCTAGGCACCGCAACATTTGACAAACTTTCTCTCACTTGCCTCTTCTTCAAGATCTTCTTGCTCCAACCACTTGCCAAGTTAACCACTCATACGTCACATGTCCATCTGCGGCGACTTTTTCTTTCACATCCTCATGTAGGCAATCCAAAAAATTCCTCAATTTCAAATAATCAACACATTGTGGAGCAGTTACCTTCATTAATTGTCTCCAAAGGGCTTTGAATTCCCACACAAAATCTTGAAAATCACCGTTGATGCTTTACTTCAGACTATCCAGCTTCTGCTTCACTTCATGCACTTGCACATTCGGCACATATTGGTGTTAAAAAGTTACTTCCAAAGCCATCCGATCCACCTTTTCTTCATCTTGAAAATTTTCATACCATCTCTTAGCTTTACCATGAACCAACAGTAGAAAAACTTGAAGCACTCCTTCATTAATTGTCTCCAAAGAGCTTTGAATTCCCACACAAAATCTTGAAAATCACCGTTGATGCTTTACTTCAGACTATCCAGCTTCTGCTTCACTTCATGCACTTGCACATTCAGCACATATTGGTGTTAAAAAGTTACTTCCAAAGCCATCCGATCCACCTTTTCTTCATCTTGAAAATTTTCATACCATCTCTTAGCTTTACCATGAACCAACACTAGAAAAACTTGAAGCACTCCTTCATCTCTTGAGAGTCTACTTTCCAACACAAACAGACCGTAATCCTCTAACCAATTTTCTGTATCTTCCACCTTAGTGAAAGTTGAAAAACCTAACCATACCATCTTTCACATCACCTGCTCTTCTGAATATGAACTTCTTCAACTCCAAAACCACAATTTTGCCTTCAAATTGGAACAATCAAATTCTTCTCAGTGGGGGCACTAGAAGATAGAGAAGGGGAATGGGAAACACACTCAGCACACATAACAATTGCCTCTCTATAGTTGAGGGCACTCACAACACCCCACTCCTCTTGAATTCACCTTCAACCTTTCACAATTTCAACCACAAATGACTGGCACAGCCCAAAAACTCCTGGAGAATACACAACCACCATGCCACACTTGTCTTGATTACACACACTGTGAACACACAAAACTTCTCTCTCACTCTCTCTTTGCACCACACAAGCCACGGCTCGGGGGGAACACACACACACACACCAACACCGCAAAACAAGGAGTAAAAACACGACAAGGTAGAGAAGTGGGGGTGGGGAAATTGGTAGCAAAATATCTTAAAAGGGTTGGCTTCGTTATTTCTCCAAGCATCAATACAAATGATGCTTCTTCTTCCAATTTCTTGCTCTCTCTAAAAGGGACGTGTATAAAATTGACTCCCCTGCTTATTCCAGTTCTCCCTTCTTTTTTTACCAAGGGCACGTCCTATTTTTGGATTGGGAGCGTGTGAGCCTCTCCCTTTTTTGGCCACCTTGGGGCTCAAGACATGTGCGAGTCATCTCTTGGGGGGGGGGGGGTGTCTATTTGTTGTGACAATCACCTCGCGTGACTCCTCTCTTTACAAAATGTTTTGGCCCCTCAAGGCACGCAAGAATGTGGACCGTACATCCACACCATGTCATCACCTACATCGCAAAGAATGATGGTGACTGACAACATCGCACACCACCTCAATGGCGCGTAGTGGCAATGCGACGGACCACCATAGCTGGGGGAGCTCAATCTCTCACTCCACGCCACACTTGATGCTCATAGAAGGTTCACAATGCACTCCTTATACCCCAGTATTCTAGAATTGGAATCTGCATGTGGGATGAACGGGTGCCACATGGTAGCCTCTCAGAGACTGGCCCTCAAGACCCTCCATCAGCACCCCATAAATTCTATAAAAAAAGCAACTTTCTTCCCCAATTTCATTGCTTTGCCAACCTCTACTCAGTGATCTAGTTGCTAGATTGACAAGTAATGCCTGTAGTGCCAATTATCCGTGCCGGTCTTGACACTTTTTGTCTTTGCCAAGCCCTCGCTACACTGTCAACAATAGTATCACCATATTCAAACCTCAGTATCTTGATAATTTAATGCCCGATTGATGATTTGTAAACTCCACACTTGCTGCAAAGAACTCATAAAAATCCTCAAGAGGCTAAGAGAACCTTAGGTGGCAAATCGATCAAGGCGACCAATCCAACACAGAATTGGGCCCCGATGAAATTTGACCTGGCAATATGTTGGCAACTGGGACTTCAATCGACGATTTGAAAAGACAGACGTGCTCCACAATACAAGATCTTCACATCTATTCATTGAAACTAGCTTTGAAAACCTGCCATTACCCACCCCTTCTGTTGAGAATTTGCAACCACTTCAACTTTGAATAGCCATATCCTTCACCATTTAGGCCCATTGGAGGAGCCACCTAGACCAGCTTGTAAAGCATACCGATGGACACCTATGGCACCCTTATTTATGCACATTCAACACATCAAAACTGCACCTCTAAGAGGCACCATAGCAGAGAATTCTGGCCCTAAAAACCACATGTAGCACACATAATCGCTGCTCCTTGCCTACTCTTGATCTTCCCATCTGCTCCATCACTTTGGAAAGCCCTTGAGATCCCGTGCAATGCTGCTTTTCTCTCATTGTAACACCAACCATCTTTGACTGCACCAATGTAAATAGAACAAACGAGCAGAATGTTGGGAAATCATTTCCACCACCATTGAAGTAAGGAGTCATAGATCATCATAGTTCAATTTCATGTGATCATAGCAAAGGATATGCCAAACGACATCATAACGGGAATGCCAATGGCCGAGAAGATGTTAGAGATACAGAAAGCAAACATGACAAAGTCATCACAGAAAACCAGGAATGAAGACCAAGACTGGTCACCCATGGATGACAGCACAAGGTCCTCAAGCACACTTCAAATGGAGACTTATATCAAAGAAGATCTTATTAAAGATGATTCATCTCCATCAAAAAGAAATTCAAAAGAGCTGAAAGAAAATCAGGCAATAGCCAGTGTAGATCAAACAGAACAAAAACCAACCACGGATGCTATTGAGCAGAGAATGCCACCAAAGCCAAAAGTTAAGAAGAATGGGGTTGCAAGCAACCAGGAAGAAATAGGAAGCCCAAAGATCAATCACTCATTGCCAGCTAAATATGCTGATGAAAATCAAATTGGAAGACAGAGTCTCAAGTCACCCTCCATAGAGATACAGCTAGATCAAGATGAGACCATGACAAAAGCAAGACAAAGATCTTCAATAGAACCTCCAATGAGAATAGCTGGGGAATAGCTATAGTTCTCAGTAGGAAAAAAGGATCAAGTGTCAGATGCAATGCTCTACTAGATGAAGAAGTAAATTGCAATATGGCTTCAGACAAATGGCTTCAGACAACATCTAGAGCATTCTAGAGATTACTGAGGACAAGCCAGGTAACAGAGAAATCATGGGTAAGGCTACAAGTCAAAAATACATGGTTGCTACCCTTAGCATCCAACAGCATGAACAACAAGTAAAGTTTCAGGTGAAGCCTTCAAAGGAAAAGCTTGCAGATGTCATCCTTGGACATTAGTGGTTAGACAACACAAGGCGTACAAAGAAGATAAAATGCTAATACTCTCTCTTTCCAAGAAATAGCAAGCAGCAGTTACAAGTACGATTAACGCTAGATTCAGAGTTGCAAAAGTCACAAGAATCAAAGACAAATCTTGCAGACAAAGGTAAAGCAAAAGTGGAACTTCCACCGACTTGCAAAGATGGTGTGACAGCATATGCCTCTACATCAAAGAACCCTCATGGATCAGCTTCTTCAAGCAAGTCAGGCTTTCAAAACTTCAAGTCATTTGCTGACCCAACTGAAACCTCTAAGGAGACACGCAAAAAAACAAAGATATATCAGCCAAAGTACTCAAGAGAGCAAAGAAAAGTCAAGCAAGTGTTTGTTCCAAGCAGTTTAGTCAAAGTCAATGATCCAGTTTGGATAAAATATTGGAAATCACCACAAAAAAACAAACATATGGGATGGATAACATCACAATGGAGCTTAAAATAACAAGAGTACTATGGAGGTAACAGACAGATATGGGTACCAAAACCGCAAGTTAGGGTATATGAAGTAACATCAAGTCCCTCCCAAGAAAGAAGGCCCATAAGGTATCAACCTTTACAATATCCTAGGATACCTAAGAAGCAGGTATACAATAGAACAACATCAAAAGATGCTAAAGTCTACCACAACTCTCAAGAGGATAAAAAACAGAGATATATCTTAAAGAATATTCCTCTTAGACAAGGATTCTACACAGGTTATACAAAGATTTGGCTACCAGACAACCACAAGCCAATTGCAGCTACACCAGACCTGCATGAAGATCTCAAGAACTCAACAAGACCTAAAGAGAATTAAAGTCAACAATGGAGATACAAAGGTCATCAAGAGATTTGGATTCCTAAGTCTTCCAATGCTCCTAGTCAAAATCCAAATGCCGACAGTGAACAAAGGCCTACAACAACATCAAAGATTACTATCAACAGGTCCAATTGGAGAATCAGACAAATAATGGAGTCTTCACAGTCAAAGGAGTACAACCCAACCAATAAGAATGCAGATTCAAAGATGATAAAACATGTATAGCAAAAGAAACCTTCAATGCCAACTTGGTCCTTCACTAATCCTCTTCTTGAGGATTCAAACTTACTTTTACCTGAAGAAATGTTTGTAGTAAGCACAAGAATGTAAAAAGTCAAGTTTCCATGGTGCAGAAAACCTCTTTTTTATAGTCATAGTCGGGGGCTGCTGAGCCATAAAATGAGCAAAGCATTAGTCCCAAAGTTTCAAGTCATATTAAGCTTTGTCCTAAGAGTCGTAGTTATTAGTCTTGTGCTCAAGCTGGAAGAGTTGAGAATATCTAAATCGTGTCGCTCATGCTGGATGAGATGAGCATAAGAGTCGTAGTCTATTAACTCACAATGGGTGGAGTGTCATAGAGTCCAGCACTCACGGACAATGCACAGTAAGATAAGAGCCCATATCCTCGTCAACAAAAACCATTCTTAAAGGGGTGCTAGCTTGCAAAGCCATGCCATATGCTTTTATAGCTAACCATCTTTCTGAAGAACGTCTCAAAATCTTTCTTGCACAGCATATTGTTTTCCATTCATTTTTGTGTATGCATATATAAGATGTTCCACCCTTGGACATATACATTAGACACTCTTTTTTGCTTCCACCTATGCACCTTGAACGGACTATAACAGGCAAACCAATGTTCCATCATGCTACCCTCTCATATTTGTTGCCTTTTTAATTCCATATCTACTATCAGCAAATAATCCCTGGAGTACTTTATTAATATTTCCAATGCTAATAAGTACCCCAATAATGCACGTATCCCAAAGGCACTTCTTTTCCATTGGGTTTTTTCCCTTTGGTTATC